>NC_091212.1:6636674-6654174 GCF_040958095.1 Procambarus clarkii | reverse complement strand
TAGTACGACGAAATTTTGGCCTTAGGGAGAGTATACGTCAAAATACGACGTTCTATTAGGAGGACGGGTTGTTCACATAGTCTAGGGTAGCTGCACACATGTACCTAAATGTGTTCATAATATATAAAAAAAAATGATTTATCAGTAATCTGCAGAGATGCAATTATATCAGCGCTATCGACGACCTATCAGTTAACATCTGCCAATCAAAACCTAACCTGCTCGAGTCATCTCATACTCAAACTGCCGTCGCTATAGCTATAGCGGGACACCTCTCATATATATATATATATATATATATATATATATATATATATATATATATATATATATATGACCCACTCGAAGGTCAGTCTGAGCCTCTTAGCCTCCTCCTTGCACTGGGACAAGCGTGAGAGGTCACTGTAAATGAGACACAGAGAAAGGTATATACTCACAGCTCGGTGGTGTCCTCGGGGATGTGGAGTGGGACCTGCGTGAAGCCCCGGTCCCGACAGTCGACGATGCCCTCGGAGCAGCGGCAGGTGTCCGGGCACAGGGGCGGCGAGGGACAGCCTGCACCTTCGTCCCTGCGGGCTCCTCCTGTAACAACACGACACGCCAGCGGTCAGTCCCTCCGTCACACGCACACACACACACACACACACACACACACACACACACACACACACACACACACACACACACACACACACACACACACACTAGGAAGATGCATTAGGCAGTGATGTGGTGGAGGCTGACTCCATACACAGTTTCAAATATAGATATGATAGAGCCCAGTAGGCTCAGGAACCTGTACACCAGTTGATTGACGGTTGAGAGGCGGGACCAAAGAGCCAGAGCTCAACCCCCGCAAGCACAACTAGGTGAGTACACACACACACACACACACACACACACACACACACACACACACACACACACACACACACACACACACACACAAAGCTTGCCAGGGTGTAAACAGCAGCTGCCTCATTGCGGTCAGCATTAATGTATAATCATATATGTTATTTAGGACTGCTGTGGAAAGCAGCAGGTTGCAAGGAGCAACAGCAAAGAGGAACACCAAAAGTGCTTCAGCTGCTTCCGGACGCACACAACCTAACAAGGACTAATGGAAGTTGTGGTTACGGTTACAAACGCTTCTCCTGCTCACTGGATTAACATAATTTAAGGAACATTAAACATACGCCAGCGTCCAGCCATTGCCTACCTTGAGCTACCTTGAGGTGCTTCCGGGGCTTAGTGTCCCCGCGGCCCGGTCGTCGACCAGGCCTCCTGGTTGCTGGACTGATCAACCAGGCTGTTAGACGCGGCTGCTCGCAGCCTAAATTCACATATATTTGGTGAATTAATGTTGCTGTGGCTTCCTGAGTAAGCATGAGACAACCGCCCCGAGGCACAACGGTTGGGTAAGATGTCTTTTGCCTTGCAAGATATAATGGATGACAGATATAATGGATATATATCATATATCTGTGATATATGAAGATATATATATTGTCAACAGCTGTCAGCGGTACTCTTGAACGCTCAGCACCATGCAGCAGCTGCTCCTCCATCGCTGAGCATTGCTGTCATGCACTCTAGGATCTGTGCAACCGTGCAATTGCAAGGTTAAAGCCATTGTCGTATATATCACAGTGTATCAATACACACACACAAGGTGATTCCCCCCTCACAGTGTTGCCCGGAACCGCCTGAAACGATGCTAGCAACACAAGATATACAACACATCACTCAACACACAATACAAATGTACAGAAAATAACTTGCACCGACAAGGCCAACTTGGAGAGAGGACCGGGCCGCGGGGTCGCTGAGCCCCGAAATCACCTCAAAGTAAGGTAACCTTGGGTACAACAAGCCTGTTCTACCAGGCTGTCAGGACTATGTCAGGCTGGTTTCTGCGAGAAACCGTATAATCCTAATGTCACAAGACCCCGTTCGAGAAAGCTGTTGTGGTAGGCAGGTCACTCATTCCTTCTCGCCCCCTTAAAAATCACCCCCTTAAAAAGAAGGGGGTACGAGATCCAGCGGGGACCGACCCCTCCATTATTTCTATTAGGTCTGGTCCCAGATTCACGAAGCAGTTACGCAAGCACGTATACGAACCTGTATATCTTTTCTCAATCTTTGGCGGCTTTGTTTACAATTATTAAACAGTTAATGAGCTCGGAAGCACCAGGAAGCTGTTTATAACAATAACAACAGTTGATTGGCAAGTTTTCATGCTTGTAAACTGTTTAATAAATGTAACCAAAGCCGTCAAAGATTGAGGAAAGATGTACACTTTCGTAAGTACTTGCGTAACTGCTTCGTGAATCTTGCCCCCTCAACACATGTGATCCCCCTCAACACCTGTGATCCCTACAACACCTGTGATTCCCTTCAACACCTGTGATATTCTCAACACCTGTGATCTTCTCAACACCTGTGATCCCCTCAACATCTGTGATCCCATCAACACCTGTGATCCCCACAACACCTGTACAGCCACTGGACGCACCAACAGGTGTTACCTACCCCCACTTTGCTAAGCATCTCCGCCCCCCCCCCCCCCCCCCGTTGAACCTGCGCGCGCAAGATACGTAAATGTAAACATATGAACCCCTTGTGTCATTTATGGGTCTTTTTCGTACCCTCTGGCAGCACTGACACCGCTAAGAGACGGGTATAGCGTGTGTGCGCGCGCGCGTGTGCCTGCCTCGCCACTGTAAACACCCCCCCCCCGAGATCCTAGTTCGCCTGGTAAACCACTTAAGCGAGCGAGCGCGCGTGCGCCTTGTTTACAAACGTAAACGCTTAAACAAAAAAAAAATGTTTGTATCCATTGCATAAACGGACTCGATCACTCATGCCGGAAAACAAGTAGGTTGGGTAAGAGCGGCCAAAGTGCCCAAGCAAGCGGTGAAGAGGGTATGGGGGTATTATTGTGCCTACACTGTGTGCCAGGCGGCTGGGTACGGGAGCCGGTGGCTGAGCGGACAGAACACTGGATGCGTGATTCTGTGGTCCCGGATTCCATCCCGGGCGCCGGCGAGAAGCAATGGGCAGAGTTTCTTTCACACCCTGATGCCCCCCCCCCCCTCCCCTGTTACCTAACAGTAAAATAGGTACCTGGGAGTTAGTCAGCTGTCACGGGCTGCTTCCTAGGGGGTGGAGGCCTGGTCGAGGACCGGGCCGCGGGGACACTAAAAAAAAAAAAGCCCCGAAATCATCTCAAGATAACCTCAAGGGTCAGCAGGTAAAGGCAGCAGGCAGGGTAGGGTCGAAGCAGGGGGGGGGGGAGGAAAGCAGGCAAGGGGAAAATGGGAAGAAGAATATAAAAGTAGGAATATAAAAGTAAGAATATAAAAGTAGGAATATAAAAGTAAGAATATAAAAGTAAGAATATAAAAGTAAGAATATAAAAGTAGGAATATAAAAGTAAGAATATAAAAGTAGGAATATAAAAGTAAGAATATAAAAGTAAGAATATAAAAGTAAGAATATAAAAGTAGGAATATAAAAGTAAGAATATAAAAGTAAGAATATAAAAGTAAGAATATAAAAGTAAGAATATAAAAGTAAGAATATAAAAGTAAGAATATAAAAGTAAGAATATAAAAGTAAGAATATAAAAGTAGGAATATAAAAGTAAGAATATAAAAGTAAGAATATAAAAGTAAGAATATAAAAGTAAGAATATAAAAGTAAGAATATAAAAGTAAGAATATAAAAGTAAGAATAGTAAAGTAAAAGGAATGGTGGATGAGAGGAGTAAGAATTTAAGGTGTTGTGTGGTGTAGAACCTGTGTGCTTGTTGACGCCTTGTATTCTTGTCTTGAGAGGTATCTCCCTCCTCCTCTGTACTCCTACAGTGGTTCAATCTGCCTGTTCGTCTCTGTCTTATGTTCTACTCTGTTTCTATCTGCCTCTAAAAAAAAAAATTCAGTAATATCATATTGGCCATCCTGTCTATAACACTGTGTACCTCTCACGTCTATTTCCCACCACTGAAGAGTGTAACATTTGTTTTCATTCAATAGAAAATTAGCACAGTTTAGGGAGGAAGTAACTACACTGTCCTAAACCGGCATGTTATCTTGAGGTTATCTTGAGATGATTTCGGGGCTTTTTTTAGTGTCCCCGCGACCCGGTCCTCGACCAGGCCTCCACCCCCAGGAAGCAGCCCGTGACAGCTGACTAACTCCCAGGTACCTATTTACTGCTAGGTGGATGTGGATACATAAAAGTGCATTTCCTCGTCTTTGGGCCCATATTTCCATATTCCTTGTGTATAGTATTTGCAAATATTCTCAATTTTTATTTCTTTTCCTATTGCTTATTCCTGTGCTTGACTTAGCCCCCTCTTTATTGGAGCCATCTTCGTTTTTTGTCCTAATGGCTTGGTTTAAGCATTTGTTCTCACGGTTGCTCTCATTGTTAATCTTGAGGTTATCTTGAGATGATTTCGGGGCTTTAGTGTCCCCGCGGCCCGGTCCTCGACCAGGCCTCCACCCCCAGGAAGCAGCCCGTGACAGCCGACTAGCACCCAGGTACCTATTTTACTGCTAGGTAACAGGGACCTGGCATTATCTGGCTCTGCAATATTGCTGCTGAAGAAGGTTGTCCCTGTGGGATGTACCATTGGGACCATTGTTGTCCCAGGTCGTGGGATGGATGCCACCAGTTGTCAATTCCCTCATTTATAACATTGACTTATTATTAGTCTGTACTGTATAAGGAATTTTCTGCTTAATTTCCAGCTTGCAATGATATTAACTTTATTATTAATTTCAAGATTCACATTCCCGTATATAAAAAGGCCACAACCCCCATGACCCTGGCTGCTGACCCCTGACCCCAGTGACCCTGGCCACACAGCCATTATCTCCACGAGGAGATAATGGGAGTGCATGGCCCGCTGTAGCCTGAGTGGCTCTAGGTGAGTGAGTGACGCTAGGTATATACGGAGTTACTGGCGTGTGCCACGAGTGGTGGGTGGCCGAGAGTGGGTGGCCGAGTGGGGGCCGTGGGTGGGCGGTGGGGGCCATGTGTGGGCCACATGTACATCATCCGGGATGATAACGGTGCCTTGGTCAAGCACTAGCCACGGATAATGCCAACACCCCCCGCCCACCAGGCATTGATTGCCACGCCCACCACCGCCCACATACCCTCTCATCAATATGATATCATGTTATAGCCCATAGAAGACAAACATGACATCGAAGCTTAGTATTAGACAGTGAAAAGCTTAGTATTATGAACAAATCCACAAGGGCCGTGACGAGGATTCGAACCTGCGTCCGGGAGCATCCCAGACAGGGCCCTTGTGGATTAATTCATTTGATGCATCACGTTAGTGTGATCTCTGTGTGTAAAGCTTAGTATTATGTCTGTCCCAGTAATCTCTCTGACATCCCCCATGGTACAGAATCACAGAAAACGTCCAAACTGATGTCAACTTCAACGTCCTTTGAAAAAGTCCAAAGATTGATGTCAAGGCTTTTGGCGAACCACACCAAAACAACATGACAGTCGGTCAAAACAACTCCCCGGCTCGGGTGGTAGTACCAAAAAACTATGCCTGAAACACCCGTACCAAACCACACTACCACGACGCCGCGAACACCGCAAAAGCATCTCAAGAATTGCAGGCGATGAGTCACAATAACGGGGCTGAAGTATGTTGACCAGACCACACACTAGAAATTGAAGGGACGACACAATCGACTTGAGAATGGTCCAGGACGGACCGAAACGTCGTCGTCCCTTCAATTTCTAGTGTGTGGTCTGGTCAACATCTCAAAAATTGCTGTGCCGGAATCAGATCTGACTTTAGCCATCAAGGAGCCGGTCGGCTGAGCGGACAGCACGCGGGACTTGTGATCCTGTGGTCCTGGGTTCGATCCCAGGCGCCGGCGAGAAACAATGGGCAGAGTTTCTTTCACCCTATGCCCCTGTTACCTAGCAGTAAATTAGGTACCTGGGTCTTAGTCAGCTGTCACAGGCTGCTTCCTGGGGGTAGAGGCCTGGTCGAGGACCGGGCCGCGGGGACACTAAAGCCCCGAAATCATCTGAAGATAACCTCAAGATAATCAAGCAGCTGTCACAACTGCAAGCAACGTGACAGCCTGGATAACCTTTCAAACCAGTGTTGCCAGATTAATGGTGTTACTTCTTGGGACTCTACAGTGCTCTCTAGGGTGGACTATTGTTGCATATTACAGGCGATGAGTCACAATAACGTGGCTAAAGTAAGTTGACCAGACCACACTCACTAGAAGGTGAAGGGACTACGACGACGTTTCGCTCCGTCCTGGACCATTCTCAAGTCGATTGTGAGAATGGTTCAGGACGGACCGAAACGTCGTCGTCCCTTCACCTTCTAGTGTGTGGTCTGGTCAACATTGTTGCATATTAACTGCCCCATTTATGTCTTGAAGAAGTGCTGGCCTAGAGATCGTGCACGTAATTAACTGCTCAAATTCATTTATTAAGACGAATTTGAGAAGTTGTAATAATTACAATCCTAAAATATTAGGATTGCTTAAAATCCCTGAAATTAAATTCCATGAATCGCAGACAAGGAGATAACCACCTCTGGAAGACAATAGAAGGAACAGTTCCAAATCTGGCAAAATGATATCTTCTGAAAATCGGTAGGAAGCAAGAGAAAGGTTCGAACCTGTACTCTGGGACGGCTCGTCCTGAATTTCCGATTGACCCATCATGTTAATTTGACGATGAAGGTTAAGCCCCCCAAGAGGTGGCACGGGCATGAATAACCCGTAATCGTCTAGTTTCCCTTCAAAACGCATAAATCTTTCGCCTTTTACGTTAATATGATTGCTTTGTGCCTTATATACCATTCCTTACAAGGCAGGAGCGGCAGAAGTTGTACAATAAACACCATGGCAAGGCAGGGCGTGAAACAGTGTCTCACGGAGGCCATACAATAATAATTAGGGGGAGCACCAGGACAATACAATAGGGGGAAAATCCCCGCTCAGAATATAGTAAGACCACGGCCTTCGAAATGGGAACTTTATCAATAGCTACACAAAAGGGTACATGGTCATCCAGATTGGCAGTCTTCGTTGTCCTGCCTGCTCGAACAGACAGCCTGATTGACCAGATTGTCAATCAAGAGCCCTATCACCGACGGGGCCATTAGGGGGTGGGGGAGGAGACGCGATACTGATCTTCGGAATCATCTCAAGGCGAACAAGAACTAATCAGGGCCAAAAAAGGTGGTAAGGACACTGCACCAGGTGCTGATAACATTACATACTCAATGGTCGCACATGCAGGTCCTGCTGGAGAACAAGGAATATTGGACGTCATCAATGCATCTTGGCAGCGAGGCAAACTACCAACCTCTTGGAAGAAAGCAGACATTATACCGATTCCTAAGCCGAAATAACCTGGCAATTACAGACCCATTTCATTAACATCAAACATTAGTAAAACTGCAGAACGGATGGTCTTAAATAGGCTACTGTAGAAGACTGGAGACCTTCATAAACACATATTTGGCTTCACTAGAGGAGTAGGTACTGCAAACTGCATAGCAACATTACTAGGAACAGTTAACTCGGGTCCAGCTATAGTGATCTTCCTTGATCTAGAAAAAGCATTCGAACTTGCAAGCCCGCAAGCAATTTTACACACCTTTGTTAAAAAAGGTGTGAAGGGAAATATGCTAGCATGGATTCAAGATTACCTAAGTCACAGGTATGCCAGAGTAAAGTTGCAAGGACAGTTGTCGGACTACCACTTGCATGAGAATGGGACTCCACAAGGAGGAGTCCTCAGTTATAGTCTTTTTAATATCCTTATGGAAAACCTTGTTACCATGACATTTACAGAAGGGGTTAAATTGCTAAGCTATGCTGATGATATAGCATTAGTCATTACAGGTCCTTCACTTCTAAATAAAGCACAAGGTGCATTAGATAAAGTAACATCTGAATGCAGTGTTTTAGGGCTAAAAATATCTGCACAGAAGTCTAAGGCAATGAGACTAGGCGGCAACACTCCAGACAGGCACCTACGCATTCAAGACATTAACCTTCAGTGGGTTACACAATATCAATATCTCGGGTGTGGATAGATTCTAAAATGACATTCAACAAGTAAATTCAATATCTGAAGGAGAAAGCAAAATCAGACTAAATATAATGAGAGCAATCACAGGGCCCCATCAAGGAGCGGGACACAGAGTGTTAAGAATGTTTTACATACACGCCGTTCGTTCCCTGGTTGATTATGCAGCGCCTGCCTTACTCTTTCTCCTGGCCAGTGGGCGAACGTTGAGGTTATTCAAAACGATGCATTGCTAATCATAACAGGAGCTCCCAGATGGACTAAAATACTGAACCTAAGACTAGAAACCAAGCTAACGTCGATTGAAATAAGGGTAAAAGCGATTGCTGCGTGCAGGCTGACCAAGATATTGACTAGACCTAGAATCAGTTCACTTAAAGATATAATCACTGGAGCACTAACTCCGGACAGAAGAGCCTCTAACAGCAACAAGTGGACCCATTGTGCGATAAACACCATCAATACATTCGTTATAACAAACAGTCACTGAGAAGGGTGTCGACGAAATACATGCAGACTTCGTTATGCAAGCCCCTTGGGAATCTCCGCCAGCAGACTTTAAGATTATGGTTCTTGAAAGAAAAACGAACCAAACAAATCCTCATCTGCTAAGTAACATTGCACAGATGCGTATAGAAGCAAACTTGGCATCCGACAGCTTCGCATACTTCACAGATGGATCAGTAGACCAGCAGGGACAAGAAACCGGAGCTGCAGCTAAAGCAGGAAACTCTGTAAATAGTTGGAGGCTCTCAAATGGGTGTTCGACTTTACAAACAGAGATGCTAGCCATTCAAATGGCTTTGGAACATGTTCTTGCTGAACACCGACAACATGTTATCATACATACAGATTCGAGAACCGCCATTGAAACCTTGCAACAAGAACACATATGTGATAACATACATCTGATCACAAATGTCATATCATTAATGCAAACACTCAAACGACAAGGCTGTCGGGTAATTATCAACTGGGTGCCAAGTCATGTGGGAATAATAGGAAATGACATTGCAGACGAAGCTGCAAAACTTGCAACTAAGAGAAGAAATGTAGACATTTACATACCACAGAGTCTATCACAGATTAAGAAAGTAATTAGAAACAGAGCAATGCAGAAGATGTACAGTGACCACAACACAGCAGTTGCAACATCAGGATCTGCGGGTTGGTACAAGAATTCAACCAACTACGAACCACTTAGTTTGATGAAAGGGAGCAGTAGAGCAACAGAAGTGCACTTACATCGCATCAGGCTTGGATACCCATGTGCATGGGAAATAGACTTACACCGTCCGGAAGATGAGAGGAAATGTCAGCACTGTGGAGAAATGCCCGACAGACCACTGGAACATTATCTAACACAGTGCACAGTTACAAACCCATTAAGGTTTCACCTTACATGCAACAGAGCAGAGGAAGTTGTTAAACACATATGGCAAAATCTTACTGAAGCGACCATACGAGTCATAAATACTCATACTCCGCCCAAGTAAAACAGAAACAAGCAACACTTAGTAGGCCAGCCAGAGGCTTAGGGCCCGCGCAGGAATATCCCTGAAAAAAAAAAAAATCTAAAGCCGGATCCTACATCATTATGAATATCCGGCCCAGCCTCCCGCCATGGGCCGGACTGTGGCCTCGGCCACTGCCATTAGAGGTGGGCCATATGGCCTCCAAGACATCAACTAATTCGGTGCCTCTCTGAGTGCCTCTTCGGTGGTGATGCTTCGACAGTCTCGGGGAATGGCACCGTGACTCTGGTCAGTGTTGGGGCGAGGTGTGGCCCCTGTCAGGTGTGGCGTGGGGGGGGGGGGGGGAAGGGGTGTGTCAGGGGGGGGATATGGCCGCGCTAAGTTATGGCAAGGAGTTGGCCAATGGTGAGGAGTTGTTTTATGAGGAAGTGTTGTTTGGGATGTAATGAGGGGGTCGTCCATTCACAGTGAAGGGGTCGTTCACAATGAAGAATTCGTTAGGTGGAGATGAGGATGGGGGAGACGAGAGGGTGAGGGGTTGTGAGGTGAAGGTGAGGTGTCGTGAGGGGTCGTGAGGTGAGGGGGGCCCATCTCCATGCCAACGACGGGCCGCGCCAGGCTGGGTGTCACAGCCGGGACGATCAATTAACACACAATACACCTTGACGCTATTACTTCACCCCTTGTTGACCCGCCCCCCCTAGCTCTTCCTTGCTCGCTCACGGCTCTCACTCTCTGCTGGTGCTGTGATGAGAGCTGCTGGTGCTGTGGTGGGAGCTGCTGGTGCTGTGGTGAGAGCTGGAGGTGCTGTGGTGAGAGCTGCTGGTGCTGTGGTGAGAGCTGCTGGTGCTGTGGTGAGAGCTGCTGGTGCTGTGGTGAGAGCTGCTGGTGCTGTGGTGGGAGCTGCTGGTGCTGTGGTGAGAGCTGGAGGTGCTGTGGTGGGAGCTGCTGGTGCTGTGGTGAGAGCTGCTGGTGCTGTGGTGAGAGCTGGAGGTGCTGTGGTGAGAGCTGCTGGTGCTGTGGTGAGAGCTGCTGGTGCTGTGGTGAGAGCTGCTGGTGCTGTGGTGAGAGCTGGAGGTGCTGTAATGAGAGCTAGAGGTGCTGTGTTGGTGACGCTGTGGTGGCGGAGCTGTGGTAGTGTCTGCCTCGTGGAGGTACACACTAGGCTGTGGTGTTTCAAGTGGCTCCTGAGCCCCTCACTCGTGTTGGTTCTGGAGTGTGTTATTTCGACACGTGTTTCCCCACTGCGCCAACCAGTTCGACTCCCCCCTCCCCCCAATGTTTCATCACCCCTCTCGAGGGGTCATTGTTTACTCAGTCTCTTTCACGCTGATTGAAATCTCCGAGTGTTGGGATCTTAGCCCCTCGCTCCACCCGCCAGTGTGGCTGCTCTTTTCCCCCACTATCTTGAGGCACTTGTTACAGTCCTCCCTACAGGCCTTGTGTTGTGTGGTGAGGGATTGTAAATCACAGTCACGTAACCCATTTGCTGCGTCACCAATTATTAATTATTAACTAGTTTATTATTTAATTGCTTTCCTCTGTTTAATATCCTCAAAGGTCTCGTATGGGTGACTAGTTGGGACACCTCCTTCCCCTCACACCTCTGTCCACCCAATTTTTTTTTTTGGCTTACTACTTAACACCCTACGAGGGGGGCCTCGTAGCCTGGTGGATAGCGCGCAGGACTCGTAATTCTGTGGCGCGGGTTCGATTCCCGCACGAGGCAGAAACAAATGGGCAAAAGTTTCTTTCACCCTGAATGCCCCTGTTACCTAGCAGTAAATAGGTACCTGGGAGTTAGTCAGCTGTCACGGGCTGCTTCCTGGGGGTGGAGGCCTGGTCGAGGACCGGGCCGCGGGGACACTAAAGCCCCGAAATCATCTCAAGATAACCTCAAGATAACCCTTGTGGGAAGGTTGAATTTCCCTATATCACCTATTAGTTTTGTTTCTGACATTGCCACTTCTACCAGGATTTTTTGTTATTATTATTATTTTCTACCACACATGTGGCCACACATTTACAATGCTAACCAGCATATTGCTTTCCTCAAGTTGCTCTCTCTCAGCGCCTGACAGCTGGGTGGACAGCGCTTCGAATTAGTAGTCCTGAGGTTCCGGGCTCGATCCCCGGTGAGGGTGGAGACAAATGGGCCAAACTGTTTCTTTCACCCTGATGCCCCTGTTCACCTAGCAGTAAATAGGTACCTGGGAGTTAGTCAGCTGCTAAAGGCTGCTTCCTGGGTGGGGAGGGGGTGTGTGTAACAAAAAGGAGGCCTGGTCAAGGACCGGGCCGCGGGGACGCTAAGCCCCGAAGTCATCTCAAGATAACTCAAGATAACGCCTCACCTTCCAGTACTCGCTCGCTGCCTGGGGGTCTATCACGTCCAGGGACTAAACCCACAAGACGGCATGATACCTTGGTTACCTTGAGGTGCTTCCGGGGCTTAGCGTCCCCACGGCCCGGTCGTCGACCAGGCCTCCTAATGATGAAAGAAACGTGGAAATATCCCCTGAACTATCAGAGGGGAAATGCTCATGCCATTACGGCGATCATGCCAATGTAAAGGACCTGGGTGTACTCATGTCGGAAGACCTTACCTTTAAAGAACACAATAAAGTAGCCGTCACAACTGCAAGAAAAATGACAGGTTGGATAACAAGAACTTTTCACACTAGAGATGCTATACCGATGATGATACTTTTCAAAACGCTTGTGCTCTCTAGAGTGGAGTACTGCTGCACAATGACAGCCCCTTTCAAAGCTGGAGAAATTGCTGACCTGAAGAGCGTGCAGAGATCCTTTACTGCTAGAATCCACTCAGTAAAACATCTAAATTACTGGGACCGACTAAAGTGCCTAAATCTGTACTCCCTTGAGCGCAGGCGGGAGAGATACATAATAATTTACACGTGGAAAATAATTAAGGGGCTGGTCCCAAACCTGCACACAGAAATAACATCACATGAGACCAGAAGACATGGCAGGATGTGCAGAATACCCCCGTTGAAAAGCAGAGGTGCAACAGGTACTCTGAGAGAGAACTATCAACATCAGAGGCCCGAGACTGTTCAACACGCTTCCACTACACATAAGGGGCATAACTGGCCGACCCCTCACAGTGTTCAAGAGAGAACTGGATAAGCACCTCAAAAGGATACCTGATCAACCAGGCTGTGACTCATACGTCAGGCTGCGAGCAGCCGCGTCCAACAGCCTGGTTGATCAGTCCAGCAACCAGGAGGCCTGGTCGACGACCGGGCCGCGGGGACACTAAGCCCCGGAAGCACCTCAAGGTAAGGTAACGGCTATATAGCACTGGGAAGGGGGTCAGGATGTGGGATGGGACGGGGAATGGTGCCCCCAACCACCTGTGGACGGTCGGGGATTGAACGCCGACCTGTATGAAGCGAGACCATCGTTCTACCGTCCATCCCAAGTACTGAGCTAGATGGTAGTGGAGGAACTATTATGAAAGTGATGTTAAGTGGTGTTAATTGAAGTCGTAAAGGGTTAGTGCATAGAGTGACGGGCGAGTGCACGGAGTGACGGAGCGAGTGCACGGAGTGACGGGCGAGTGCACGGAGTGACGGAGCGAGTGCACGGAGTGACGGAGCGAGTGCAGAAGGAACACCGCCCGAGCACACAGGAAGCATCTAGCGGTGTCCCTCAGAGCTACCAGGCCTCAGGCACGTCACACACACACCCGCTAAACAGCTCGCCAGGTGTGTACACACACACACCCGCTAAACAGCTCGCCAGGTGTGTACACACACCTGCCACCGGTGAGCACTACTACGCAGTAAAGATACCCTCCACACCAGCTGCCTCTCACCGCCTGCGTCCCCTACGCCGCCTCTCTCTCTCTCTCTCTCTCTCACCAACAACATCTACACACAGTGACCAGCGTCACATTTAAAGTAGTCTTACCTCAACCCGTTCTCTCAGACTCAAAATTATCTTACGTTTTCTCTGCATGGGACTTAGTAGGTTAGGGGTGTGGCTTGGGTTCCTGCGTTTCTTGGTTAGGTTAGGAGGTTGGATTTTGAACGGAGTGGGACATCATGAAAACAGGCCGGGGGCCAAGCGTTCGAATTTGGAACACCATCTAACCTATTGAGGTCGAGGTTCACTGGTTCGAATTTAGAACGCAAATCCACAATGTTGACTTTCCGAAGACATTGAGTGACCTCCTTGAAGTCCCTGAAGAATGGGACCTGGAGCATACCTGAAGAGGATTTCGGGAGTTCGTCTACTCCCCGAGCCCGGCCTGAGGCTAGGCTCGACTGGTGATAACTTGGTCCAACAGGCTGTTGCTTGGAGCGGCCCGCAGGCCGGGTGGTTGGTTCCTTATCTGCTCTATTAAATTAATTACCCTGAGAACTAATTACCCCTGCGTGCTGTTAGTTCCCGCAGCCTTTCCTCGTAACTCATGTCTCTTAGTTCTGGGACTAGTCTAGTGGCATACCTCTGAACTTTTTCCAGCTTCGTCTTGTGCTTGACAAGGTACAGGAAGTGGTAGATTCTTTACACAGGTTTCTGAAGCGAGTGTGAGTGGTGTGAGTGAGTGAGTGAGTGAGTGAGTGAGTGAGTGAGTGAGTGAGTGAGTGAGTGAGTGAGTGAGTGAGTGAGTGAGTGAGTGAGTGAGTGAGTGAGTGGGTGAGTGTGCTGGGAGACGGGTGAATGGAGGTTATCGCTACGTCTGTCCCACGCCTCACACCACCACACACACCAACATTCACAAATCAACCTGTGTTTGCCCTAATGCCATATACGGGCGCCTGCCCCCTCTCTCCTCTCTCTCTCTCTCTCTCTCTGTCTCTCTCTCCCTCCCTCTCTCTCTCTCTCTCCCTCTCTCTCTCTCTCTCTCGCGGTACAGACACCAGAATGTAACTCAAAAGCTTACACCAAAGGTAAAAATACCATAAAATGCTACGCTGAGACATCCTTGCACAAGATAGCCAACAGCTGGCCAGACTGTGGCCACAGACGGCCCCTCGACACCCCCCACACACATATACTAAACATCAAAGATATATAAATCACAGACATGGCCAAAGGTGGTGGCCTTGGACTCACAAGGAAGCAGTAAGCGAGAGGAAGGCGCTGTCGCTCCACCATCAAGTCCTTTCACATTTTGTTTACTTATAAACATTCCAGAGCGCAGCCATTTATATGGGTGGATGATATTTCTGCCTCAAGTTACGAATTGCTTCAGTTATACCTAACTGAAGTTATGTTTGGAGCGTTAGGAACGTTTTGTTATGAAGTTTAAATTTTTAAAATTTTTGCCTCGAGGGGCGAGTTTATTGGGCAGTGCTTCTCATCTTGTGAGTGGACACACCGCCATAGTGACAGTATTGGGCAGCGTCACTCATCCTGTGAGTGGACACACCGCCATAGTGACAGTATTGGGCAGCGTCACTCATCCTGTGAGTGGACACACCGCCATAGATTTCAAGGTCCAGAGGCGGAGCCCAGATGCCGAAGCTCAATGATACCTAAACAACAATTAGTTGAGTACACACAGTGAGGGCACCGGTGGCTGAATGGACAGCACGCTGGATACGTAGTCCTGTGGTCCGGAGTCCTTAGCCGGAGCCCAGGAGCTAAGAGAAAAATTTAGGCAAGAACACACCTTATCGCCAGGATGTATCTTATCACCCACACGGACCTGCACGACTATGGTGGTGCACGGCCGCCCCTGCACGACCATATTGGCGCACGACTCTGTCTCACCCTCTAGTTCACTCTCATTTCCTCTATAGTCTAACCCTAGGATATAAAATTATCTTTCTAACATCCCTGTTAGGATCCAGTATGTCGTTGTCATGTCTCCCCTCCCCCCTCCCTTGTGCAGTATGTGAAGCCCAGTTCCTTCAGTTCAGAGCCCAACTCTGTTGCATATCTTTGGATCTTTTCTACGTTTGTTTATGGAAAATCCGACGGGGGATTCGAAGCCACGTTGGATACTCAAGCTGCCTAATACTAACGATATCTGAGGTCTAGTATAGTACATATATGTGCTATATTAGACCTAGTATAGCACATATATGTGCTCTATTAGACCTAGTATAGTACATATATGTGCTCTATTAGACCTAGTATAGCACATATATGTGCTCTATTAGGCCTAGTATAGCACATAAATGTGCTATATTAGGCCTAGTATAGTACATATATGTGCTATATTAGGCCTAGTATAGCACATAAATGTGCTATATTAGGCCTAGTATAGTACATATATGTGCTCTATTAGGCCTAGTATAGCACATATATGTGCTATATTAGGCCTAGGAATATTTAAATTTGTATTTTAGCTGCATTTATTTTTAAATAACTCGTTAATAGTCAGTATACGACTATCTAAAAGCTAAGAATGTACCAATTCGTGGCTATTGACGGAAGTCTCATTAGGTACTACCTCTTGAGGTTATCTTGAGGTTATCTTGAGATGATTTCGGGGCTTTAGTGTCCCCGCGGCCCGGTCCTCGACCAGGCCTCCACCCCCAGGAAGCAGCCCGTGACAGCTGACTAACTCCCAGGTACCTATTTACTGCTAGGTAACAGGGGCATTCAGGGTGAAAGAAACTTTGCCCATTTGTTTCTGCCTCGTGCGGGAATCGAACCCGCGCCACAGAATTACGAGTCCTGCGCGCTATCCACCAGGCTACGAGGCCCCCCCCCCACCAGGAGGATGGGTTGGTTAGGTTAGGGTTCCTGTCTTACCTCTATACTCGTAACCTTCTATCCTCGTCTGGGTTAATGTTCACTTGCCGTGCTTCAGAACCTTTCTGGGTTAGTTGACGGAAGACGGGAGCCGGTGGCTGAGCGGACAGAACACTGGGCGCGTGATCCTGTAGTCCCGGGTTCGATCCCGGGCGCCGGCGAGAAACGATGGAGAGTTTCTTTCACCCTATGCCCCTGTTACCGAGCAGTAAATAGGAACCTGGGAGTTAGTCAGCTGTCACGGGCTGCTTCCTAGGGGGTGGAGGCCTGGTCGAGGACCGGGCCGCGTGGACATTAAAGCCCCGAAATCAGCGACCGCCGGAGCCATGGCAACACCCCACACCTGGGCCCTCCGCAACACCCCACACCTGCACCCTCCACAACACCCCACACCTGCACCCTCCACAACACCCCACACCTGCGTCCTCCGCAACACCCTCCACCTTCCGCAACACCCCACACCTGCACCCTCCACAACACCCCACACCTGCACCCTCCACAACACCCCACACCTGCGTCCTCCGCAACACCCCACACCTGCACCCTCCGCAACACCCCACACCTGCACCCTCCACAACACCCCACACCTGCGTCCTCCGCAACACTCCACACCTCCACCTTCCGCAACACCCCACACCTCCACCCTCCGCAACACCCCACACCTGCACCCTCTGCAACACCCCACACCTCCACCCTCCGCAACACCCCCACACCTGTACCCTCCGCAACACCCCACACCTGCACCCTCCGCAACACCCCCACACCTGCGCCCTCCGCAACACCCCACACCTGCGCCCTCCGCAACACCCCACACCTCCACCCTCCGCAACACCCCCACACCTGCACCCTCCGCAACACCCCACACCTGCGCCCTCTGCAACACCCGACACCTGTACCCTCCGCAACACCCCACACCTGCCCCCTCCGCAACACGCCCACACCTGCACCCTCCGCAACACCCCACACCTGTACCCTCCGCAACACCCCACACCTGCGTCCTCCGCAACACCCCACACCTGCGCCCTCCGCAACACCCCACACCTCCACCCACCGCAACACCCCCACACCTGTACCCTCCGCAACACCCCACACCTGCGCCCTCCGCAACACCCCACACCTGCCCCCTCCGCAACACCCCACACCTGCGCCCTCCGCAACACCCCACACCTGTACCCTCCGCAACACCCCAC